>NC_057811.1:60591849-60623010 GCF_018294505.1 Triticum aestivum
AGCGGGGGAGGGTGCGTGGGGGGGGGTCGGCGGCGGCCGGTGGAGCGGGGTAGAGGGTGCGGGGGGTGCTCGGCGGCGAGGGGGACCGGATCTAGTGAGGTGGGATAGCGATCGAGATGGAGGGGGATCGAGATCGAGTGTCCATGAAATTTAAAAATATTCATGAGTTCAAAAAGTGCCCATGAAATACAATCGAGAAATGAAGGCTACAATTTAAATACAATCGATCTTAGCTAGCTATCCGTTCACAATCTTCTTGCCCTTATTTTTCGTAAATGGAGTTCTTCTCTTGAACGGACGTCCTTTAGGTAGGGTGGTCCTGCTTCTTCTTGTGGTGTATGCTGATACTTCATCGTCGTCGTCATGTTCCGTCTTCGGGTCGCCGTACTTGTCGAAGTCTTGCTCATTGGCGACTCCATCCATTCCGATGATCTTCCTTTTGCCTCTCCTCACGACAACACGACTGGGCTTTGACGGGTCGGTAATGAAGAAGCATTGGTCCACTTGGGAAGCCAGTACCCATGGCTCATTTTTCGCGGTGACGTTCGCGCCTGCGGTCTTGGATTTGGCTTCGGTTATAACCATGGTGGTGAAATACCGGTCTTCTTTTATGACGCTCTTGGCCCATCTGACACGGAACATCGGGACCTTCTCTCCAGCGTAGCTCGGCTCCCAGATCTCCTCGATCCTTCCGTAGTATCTGTCCTTGTCGTTACCGGTGTAGGATTCCATCGTTACCCCGGAGTTCTGATAACCATCGCTCTTCATGTCCTTGTCCTCGGTGTAGAATGTGTAGCCGTTGATATCGTACACCTCATACGTCATCAGGTTGTGCTCGGCGCTGTGTGACAAGGCAAATATGAGTTGTTCTTCCGTGGAAGAATCCTCATGTAAAGGGTACGACAGAAGCTTCTGCTTGAACCAACGCGTGAAACATGAGTTGTGCTCTTTGATTATATCTCCGTCCGTCCTCTGTTGGCCTCGGTCATTGTACGTCTTCTCAATAAAGGTTTTGTGCTCTACCACCCAAGGATCGACCACGTCTATGTGTTGTAGCGCGACTAGGTTTACTCTTTCAAAGTCGGCGAGTCGACCATCGAAGTCGACATGCATTTCGTGGCGACCCTCACGGTGACCCCATCCAGCGAGCCTGCCGAGGTGCCTGTTGACGGGCAGACCAACGGGGTTCTTGATGCCTAGATAATTCGTGCAGTAGGAGATGCACTCTTCGGTCAGAAAGCCCCTGGCTATGCTTCCCTCTGGACGTGACATGTTGCGAACGTATCCTTTGATGACACCATTCTTCCTTTCGAACGGCATCATGCTGTGCAGGAATGTCGGCCCGAGTTGGATGATATCCTCCACGATATGGACCAGCAGATGCACCATAACGTCGAAGAATGCAGGCGGGAAGTACATCTCAAGCTCGCATAGTATCACCACGATCTCTTCCTGTAGCCTTCTGAGTTGCCTCACGCCAACCGACTTCTGAGAGATGACGTCGAAAAAGTTGCATAGGCCAAATAGCGTTTGACGAACGTGCGCGTCCATGATCCCACGGATTGCAACTGGAAGTATCTGCGTCATCAGCACGTGACAGTCGTGAGACTTCATCCCGCTGAACTTCTGCTTCGCTGAGTCTATGTATCTGCTTATCTTCCCCGCGTAACCGTAAGGATGTTTTACTCCTATGAGGCAGGTGAAAAATTGATCAATCTCCTCCTGACTTAGAGTGAAGCACGCGGGAGGGAAGTCATTTTCGGTCTTCTTGGCCTTTTTGCCTTTGCGACGACTTTCCGTGTCCTGCTTCGCCTCATCATCATCATCATCATTAGCGTGAAGCTCCTCCCTGATGCCCATTGATTTCAAGTCTGCCCTTGCTTTCAGCCCATCTTTGGTCCTCTCTGGCATGTTGAGCAGGGTACCAAGCAGACTCTCGCACACGTTCTTTGTGATATGCATGACATCAAGGCTGTGAGGCCCACGGTGGATCTTCCAGTACGGCAAGTCCTAGAAAACAGACCTCGTTTGCCATACCTTCAGCAGCGGCTCTGGCGCCTTTTGCTTCTTTCCCGGCAGTGGGCAATCTTTCCAATTTTTCAACAGCTCGTCTATTTCCTCGCCGCTCCTCGTACGCGGGCGTCTTCGTGGTTCGGTTTCACCATCGGACAGATCCTTGCGTTTCCTCCACGGGTCATCGTCGCGAAGGCACCTTCGATGTCCCATGAACACGGTTTTTGAAGACCCGGGATCTCTATCTAGCTGGCGATACGTTGTGTCATCCATGCACCTGACGCATCTAGAAAATCCGTGGACCACCTGCCCCGCGAGATATCCGTAACCGAGATAGTCGTGCACCGTCGTGAGCAGTGCGGCTCTCATAGGGAAATATCCTTTCCCTGCGGCATCCCACGTATTGGCTGGCATTTTCCACAGCGTGTCTATCTCCTCTTTCAGCAGCCCCAGATACAGATTGATGTCGTTCCCTGGTTGTTTCAGCCATTCAATTAGCATACTCATGTGAATGTACTTCCTCCTCATGCACAACCAGGGGGGAAGGTTGTACATCCACACAAACACAGGCCAGGTGCTATGTGTGCTTCTCTGGCTACCAAACGGATTGACTCCATCGGTGCTCGCGCCCAACACGATGTTCCTTGGATCCTTCCCAAATTCTCGGTGTTCGAAGTTCAACGCTTGCCACTGCCTCCCATCCTTAGGGTGACTCAGCATCTTGTCTTTTTTATTTATCTTCGGATGATCTGCGTCATCTTCTCGCTTCTTCTCCTCCCTATCCGCGTGCCAACGCAGGAGCTTTGCTACCATAGGGTCCGCGAAATACCGCTGCAGAAGAGGAGTGATCGGAAAGTACCACACCACTTTTAGAGGAGCTTTCTTCCTCTTCTTGTATCGAGTGACGCCGCACACCGGACATATGGTAGACTCCGCGTGCTCGTCCCGATAAATGATGCAATTGTTCATGCACACATGGTATTTCACATGCGGTAATTCCAGAGGACACACGATTTTCTTCGCCTCCTCGAAACTGGTCGGGCACTTGTTCCCCTTGGGAAGACGTTCGTGCCAGAATGACATGTTCTCGTCGAAGCATGCGTCGGTCATTTTGTGTTTTACCTTCATCTCCAGAGCCATGAGCGTTACTTTCAGGCGGGTATCCTCGGGCCTGCATCCTTCATACAATGGAGTAACCGCGTCTATCTCTAGTTGATCCAGCTTGGCTTTCTCTCGGGCGGCAGCTCTTGCGTTATCCGTCTGCTTGAGAAGCAGCTCTTGAATATGAAGGTCCTGCACCCAGCCCATCGATGGTCTATCGTCGTCTGATCCGCCGGCATCTTCATCTTCATGATCATGCCCTTCGTCTGCTCCCGCATCTTCCTCATCATCATGTCCGGCATCTTCTACATGATGACTATGTACAACATCACCGTCGTGACCATGTCCTGGAGATTCTTCGTCTTCTCGCCCGCCCGAGACGCGGTGGTTGTCTTGCTGCCCTTCCTCATTTCTTGCCCGGCCCCCATGGACGACTTCATAGTCATCTTGATCACCTTGCCACCGATAGCCATCCATGAAACCACGCAAGAGCAGGTGGTCCCGCACCTGCCCGGAATCCGGGTCCGCAATAAGGCTCTTCAGCTTGCTTCTTCGACACGGACATCTTATCTCCGTCTCGTTCTTTTCAAGCATCTCGGCCTTCGCGGAGCTCAAAAACCTATTCAGGATGCCTTCGGTCATCGTGCGGACCATGGTCGCCTGCGGGGTAGAGCAAAACGATATTTTAGAACCAAGAAAAAATTTGGCATGACTTTCCCTAAAAATAGGACCAAAAGAATGCATAGCGCCAAAATTCTCGCCGAAACGGAAATGAATCAACATTCCGGCAAAATATTGGCAACTATCGCATTTCAAATACCGGTACCTGCAAACACCAACATATATGCAACACCACAAACATATGCAACACCACAAACATACATAGATCTAGCTAGGCCATAAAAAGTGCATGTGCACGTTGTTGGAGGGAGAACAACATAAAGATAGCTTCCCCCTTACTTACCTATCAAAAAATGTAATTTAACCACTTAATTTGGATGAATTTATGGTGCAAATGAGGTGAGGAGGAGGAGGCAGCCGAGACAAGCTTGGAGGAGGAGGTGGAGAGAATGAAATGGGGAAAGTGAGTGGGTAGGTGTGGCTGTCCAAAATATCTAGCTCGTCCCAGGTTACTAATGGCGCACCACCAACAAATGTGCCATTAGTAACCCTGGTTACTAATGGCGCACCTGCTGGTGGTGCGCCATTAGTAGTTTTGCAAAAAAAAATAATGACGCATTGTTCCCTGGTGCGCCATTACTAGTTTAAACTAGTAATGACGCATTGTTCCCTGGTGCGCCATTAGTAGTTTTGCAAAAAAAAAATAAAAAATAAAAATATAGTAGTGGCGCACTGTGAGGCTGGTGCGCCATTACTAGTTAGAACTAGTAATGGCGCACTGTGCCCTGGTGCGCCATTAGTATGTTTGGAAAAATAAAAAAATTGTTACTAATGGCGCACCTTGTGTCTGGTGCGCCATTAGTGTCTTTCACACTAATGGCGCACCAGCCCGCGGTGCGCCACTGCTATATAGTAGTGGCGCACCACATGTCTGGTGCGTCATTAGTGGCCATTCCATGTATAGCCCTTTTCCTAGTAGTGGGGTGGGATGTGGAAGAGGAGACGAGCAAAGTTGCGGCCGCGAGAAGGAGGAGAAGGAGAGGGAGGAGATGTCGCGGTTGTAATGGCGATGGGTGAGGGGAAGGACGATGGCGGCGGCAGTTCTGCATTGGATGAGAGGGGCGGCGCATGATTGTTTTCTTCCTATGACTTTTTTCCGAGACAATTTTTTCCTATGACTAAAATGCCAGAGATTAAAACGGTTCCAAAAAAGACCAACCACTGTAAAACTTTGTATAATAAATATAGATAATTCGGGCCAACCAAAGCCCACAACATGAATTAATAGTACGCTTACAACTTAAATAACACCAAGACAAATATAGATAGATAGATTTTTTAGCTAAAAAAGATAGATAGATAGATATATAGATAGATGGCCGCCGCTTCTCCACCAGGCTCCTCCTTGCTCCTCCTCCGGGCGCCCTTCACTGCTCCTCCGCGGTGTTGTTGATGGGGTACGGCAGAGTGTGCATGCGCTCGTCGGTGGGGAAGACGTTGTCGTAGTCCGTGAAGATGTTATGGGTGGTGAAAGCTATGAACTCGCAGCCACACCAGAACACGCGGCCGAGGAGGTAGAACGCGTCGAAGGGGTTGGTGAAGTGGGCAAGGATAGCAACCACAACCCCGTTGTGGATGACCTCCTCGACTCGGTACATCCTTGGAGATCCCCGAGGGAGGTGCTGGTAGCCGACCCCAAGGAAGAAGTCGGTGAACCCCCTTGCGCCCCTCCACCTTGAGGTCGCCCACACACGAAGGGTGCTCTCGACGTACACCCCGGCGGGGTAGAGCATCTCCGGCACGGTGGGGGGGAAGCGGTAGGTTGGCCCGGTGTACTGCTTGGCTACAGCGGGCTGGTTCTTGGGGCTGTTTGTGGTGAAGAAGAAGAAGGGCAGGCGCAAAATGCAGGTGAGAGAGTATGGGAGATGGATGAAGGGTGTGAGAGGAAGACGAACATGATAGGTGGCTTAAATAGCCAACGTGGCAGTAATGGGGTCAAATGTGAACAAATTTTCCACCCCACAGCATCGGGAGTGTACACGCGTGGGAAACTATAGTGTGAATCAAAACATGAAGTTTAAGTGCTGCCCTATGTGCCGTCGGTCGGGTCAATCGGGGACGGCTCTGTGGCCCGTGCTCCTTTGTGTATGTGCACGCATGCAACGTAGGCTGAAGCGGACGCATGCATGCAACCGCATGCAACGTAGGCTCGCTCGGGCGCATGCAACGGCGGCGGACATCGCTCGGTCCAACGGGTGGGCTTCTTTACACAGCCCAACGACCCTAGGACTGCATGGCAGCCCACCCTTGAGCGCAGAAAAAAAACAGGCGCAGAAAAAACGTAAGTATTATATGATTTATCGACGCGAAAGCCATAGATAATCCTTACAACGTCAAAAAGCTACGAAACTTAGCAATGATGCTAGTCATGTTGGTACAAGGTTGTTGGTCCACTTCAAGGATGTCGACAAAAACATGCTTCAAGACGGACCCTTCCCGTCTCGAAAGGCCTCCCATGAAGCAGGTTCAGAATGACACCGAATTTTGCCAGGATGTAAGTCCAATGAGATCAACACTTGTTCATGTTGGCTAATGTGGCACTGACCGTCGAAGGAGATAAAGATTGATACTTGTCATGTGGGCCCATATTTTTTTACATTTGGTGTCGATAGAACACAAAAAACAAACATGACTATATGCTTTTAGGTCTTCACCCTCCCCAATTTGGTGGCCAACTCAGCAGGTTTTGCCTTAAGATGCCACCTCTTTCTGTAAGCTGCAATTGCTGTGGTTTTGGAATGCTGGTTCTCTTTCCTACAGAACGGGCATTTATAGCGACCGTTACGCCGGTACACAATCTTTGCAGCCATGAGCCACTTGAAGATTTTCTTTCTGAAAGCTTCCCTCAGCTGTAGGTAGTTCTCCCATTCTTCCAAATCTGCAATCTGGTATTAGAACAAAAACAATCTCATGCCAGTGAATTGTACATTATATCAAAGGCAGGCATAAATGGATTGTTTTTTCTTTGTATTGGTTTCCTAAAACTTTGGTTATATGAAAGACAGGCATAAAATGGAATACAAATGATCCATTCATCTAAATTTGCAAACCCTAGGACTGATAACCGAACAATTAATAAAAAAAGGCGAACAGTACGATTGTCTATATGAATAGCGAGGAATAACAATAGAGCAATTTCTGGGGTTAACCTCGAGAAGGCAAATTCTAGGGTTAATATCTGCAGACACTAACCGATTCGTCGTCGTTGGTGCTGTGTTCGACCAGCTGCGGCTGCAATTCGGCGGCGACGACGTCCTTGTCGACCAGTTCCTTCATGGGGTCCACATCCACCGCACGGAGCGCACCAGTCACGCCCCCTCCCCCGGCAGGTAGGATCATCCTCGCCGGCAAGAATGTGGGCTTTTTGGCGGGGGCGAGTAGTGGGCGGCGACGACGACGTGGGTGGATAGGCAGAGGCGATCGAACGCTGGAGGCGGGAGCGAGATTTGGGGAGTGAAAATTCAATTTGTTTGGGATAGAGAGGTCAAGGCCGCGCACAATTCGTCGAAATTTAGGTAGAAACATGCACGTATACGGCATCGTGCACATCTAGAGATTTGCCCGAACCAACCAATCAACCAACCAAGCAAAAGAGAAATTGCACAATGTCGGTCCACAAACGTGGCAACATAAACCGAACACCAAAATAGTGTGTTAAAAAAACAGCAAAATGGGAGGGACATTTTTTTTTGCGCAGTACTACTAAATACTAGAAGGGAGAACTACTGAAAAAAATACTACTAGAAGGGACAGTTGGCACATTTAATTTCACATGGCATCTAGCTTTTTTGTTCATTGCTAGCTATGTTGTACCGATTAGGTAAAATGAATGGATAATTATAAAACCCTAGCTATTGTCAAGGTTTATCGGTGTGTGTCTACGTGGCCAAGTGTGCTTGCACGGTGTGGGACCAGGTGAGTGTGATGCACGAGACGGGCCTTTGTGGTTTAGGCCCACATGAAGCGGCACCGAATTTTGAGGAAAGTGAAGGAACGAGCCCCACACACCGTCCGCATGCCGGACTTGTTCCCTCCCATTGGCTAGATCCAACATGTGATATGGCCTCGTTTACACTTACCCCGCGTGAGGGTTTATGCATGCCCCTCTCGGTGTTTGACCATACCCTTCATGGGTCATATGATGAGACCACGCCAGGCCCCGTGATGCACCGCCTAGGCACAAACCGGACGCGTTACCTCTCGGTAGCTAGATCCAAACCATGCACCCCCGCTGTTTAGACCCAAGTGGAGTAGCACATAGACACATGACCCGCGACACTTGTGCCAGCCCCCGAACCATGCATCCCCGCCGTGTAGACTCATATGTGGCCATGTGTGCATGCATGTTGTGGTTCCAGCTGAGTGCGATGCACAGGACGGACCTTGGTTACTAGGTCTAACATCACGCGGCAACAAGATTTGAGGAAAATGAAAGAACGGGCACCGCACTCCCTTCATAGGACGGACGCATTCCCACTCTGTGGCTTGATCCAGCATGGGATATGGCCCTCGTTGCCCACAGCCTACGTGAGGGCCTACGCATGCCGCTCTCGATGTTTTACCACACCCTCTAGGGGTCGTATAATTACACTTGCGCTAGGTCCCGTGAATTTTTGGCCCCTCGATAATTTGCATGGATTATAACGGCAGCTGATGAGCATAATAGCCTAGAGAACGGCGTCGGGGCCACCCCTCCCTTTGGTAGCATATGGTGCATATATGGACGAAAGAGCTTAACATGGGGCTTTCATCCCAATCCTTGCTATGATTTCATGTGGCCGCCGTAGATCTTGAACTTTCGATGTTACAACCCTAGAAATGCGGTAAATGTCCCGAATCTGGGAGGGAGAGGGGGAGAGAAAGGCCACGCAACAAACTATCCCCATAATTTTATGTTTGTTTTATCTGGCAAGCCAAACAAGTTTTTTAAAATAAGGATTTTAAGCATGTTTTAATAAGGATTTTATAATTTCACATTATAAGGTGCTTATTTTTTCCTAAAACAAAGGTGTTGTAAACGCACAAAGCTCCACATTGAGCCTCTCACCATCACGTTCACGTTGAACTCACCCTAAAATGAAGGAGAGGTAGACCGAATCTCCCCACGGGGGGAAACCTCCACCTAGTAGCTAAATATGGTTAGTTGAGAATTTCTCCCCAAGTTGTTTTTGAGGCAAAATCACATTCTATTTTTTCCTCGAATATTGTGGCGAAATACATGGAAGAAAAATCGTGGGAGGCATGGTGGAACGAGTGCACCTGTTTTTCCCCTCCAAAAGTGCACTAGTTGCCATATTGCATGTGAACGTGTCACCTGTACAAACAATTGAATTGTCGTTTTTATTTTGTTAACAATTCCTAAATATTGAATTTCAGCATGCACCTACCCCATGTCAGTTAGGTCAAATTTGTTTTATCCAAGCTCCGCCAGCGACCGTGCAGATTCTTGTACCATGCACGTGCTGCTCCGAGCCTATGGCGTCCGGTACCGGACAGGGGAATCTAGATGTGATGCAATACAATTCATGTTGACCCATATCATGCACCCTTAGCCAACCAGGCCGACAACATGCACCGCTACCCACCTCGATCTAGACCATGCGGTAGTGTCCACGATGGGCAAAGATGCTCAGTTGGACATGTTTGCTGGCACTAGTGCATGATGCCCAATCTCGGTGTGCAAGACGGGTAGCCGTGTGTCGCTTTGACATGCTTGGCTTACGGAGGGAGGGACTCGTTGGAGAACTAACGAACCGAGGTGGGGTCAAGGGTGGATGGATGGTGTGGGTCAACTTGGCTAAAGGGGAACGGTTTGAGGCCATTTGAAGAATGTATGCCATGGGTATGGTCATGAGCTACCTCACTTGCCTTACCACAAATTTTTTCATAAGGGGACAGTGTAAACCTAAAATTTTTGAGATTTTTTTGGATATCCTGTTTGTTAGATTTATGGCACCGTGCAACAAATTTGGGGTTCTTTTGGAGATGGTCAAAAAAATCACTTCATTACAGACGGACCGTTTGGTCTCACTTAAGCGAGTTTTTCTAACAAGGTGGTTTTTTCGACCACATCCAAATCACCTGAAATTTTGTACACATGATCTTTTCATTAACATAGACAGAATTAGAAAGTTTTCCATTTTTTTAGAATTTTATATAATTTATAGTGGCTCAGTGAAACTCAGGTACATACCTCTGACATTACCTTAAGGGCACAGTGTAAACTTCATTATTGCTGAATTTTCTTTTATAATCATATTTATTACATGGATGTGACCGTGTAAAAAAAATTGGGTGATTTGGAAAAGAAAAAGCCCACCTTCTAAAAGGAGATATCAAACCCCACGGCCTGCATACGACTAGAAACCCAACCATATGGGCCAGGATGTAGGCCCGTGGGATGTTGATTTCTCCTGCTAGTAGGCCCCACATGGCATACACAGAAGTGGATAGGGAACGTGCTGTTTCAGTGAGAGAGGCTCATGCAAGTGGTCTCTCAGCCGCGTATATAAGTAGGTGCGTGCGCATCTCGCTTGGCGAGGTGGGACTAAACTCCCACCACCCGTCAGTTGCACCCGGTGCGTCTCAGCGTTGGGCCAAATTTTGTTGGGATGTCCCAGGCGAACCTCACCCGCGTGCTGGACCACGCGTCCCTGTAGATGGTTGGGCTGGCCCATCATGTATGCATATCCTTTTTCTTTTTTGTTTTTCACATATTCTCTTTCATTTGTTATTATACAGTTGTAAAACAAAAGTTGTTGTAAACGCACAAAACTCCTTCAGCCTCTCACCATCACGTTCACGTTGAACACACCCTAAAATCAAGGAGAGTTAGATCGAATCTCCCCACGGGGGACTACCTCCATAGAGTAGCTAAATATGGTTACTTCAGATTTTCTTCCCAAGTCGTTTTTTGAGGGGAAAATACATTTTTCTTTTTTCCTCCAATATTTGTGGCGAAATACATGGAACAAAAATCGTGGGAGGCACGGGGCTACCTGTTTTTCCCCCTCCGAAAGTGCACTTGTTGCCAAAATGGATGTGAACGTGTCATATTCCACATTATCCTTAAAACATGTTGTACACCTGTACAAACAATTGAATTGTCGTTTTTATTTTGTTATCAATTTCTAAATCTTGAATTTCAGCATGCACCTATCCCATGGCGTCTCATCCAAGCTCCCACATCAACCGCACAGATTCTTCTACCATGCGCGTGTGCTGCTCCGGCGTCGGGTACAAGAGAGGGGAATCTTGATCCGATGCGATGCGATTCATGTCTACCCATAGCATGCACCGCTAGGCAACCGGGCCGACAACATGCACCGCTAGCCGCCTCGATCCAGACCATGGGCAAAGATGCTCAGCTGGACATGTTTGTTGGCACTAGTGCATGATGCGCCAATCTCGATGTGCAAGACGTGTAGCCATGTGTCGTTTTAACATGCTTGGCATACGGAGGGAAGGGACTCGTCGGAGATCCAACGAACCGAGGTGGGGTCAAGGGTGGATGGATGGTGTGGGTCACCTTGGCTAAAGGTTTACGGTGGGTGTCTACGTGGCCAAGTGTGCATGCATGGTGTGAATCCAGCTGTGTGTGATGCACTGGACGGGCTTTTTTGGATAGGGCCCACATGAAGCGACACCAAATTTTGAGGAAAATGAAGGATCGGGCCCCGCACTCCGTCTGCATGCCGAACTCGTTCCCTCCATTGGCTAGATCCAGCATGCGATATGGCATCGTTTCCACATAGCCCGCGTTAGGCCATATGCGTGCCGCTCTCGGTGTTTGACCACACCCTTCATGGGTCATACTATGAGACCACGTCAGGCCCCGTGAACCACCGCCTAGGCACAAACCGGACGCGTTACCCATTGGTGGCTAGATCCAAACCATATGCACCCCCGCCGTCTAGACCCACTTGTGGAGCATCACGTAGACGCTTAGAGACTCATACGTGAACATGTATCCTCTTGGTAGACGTTTAGACTCACGTGTTACCTCTTGGTAGCTAGATCCAAACTGGACTCACACCACTTACGCCAGTCCCCGAACCATGCATCCCCGCCGTTCAGACTCATACGTGGACATGTGTGCATGCATGTTGTGGGTCCAGTTGAGTGCGATGCACGAGACATGCCTTGGTTACTAGGTCTAACATCACATGGCATCGAGATTTGAGGCAAATGAAGGAACGTGCCCCGCACTCCTTTCACAGGCCGGACACATTCTCTCTCGATGGCTTGATCCGACATGCGATATGGCCCCGTTTGCACACAGCCTATGTGAGGGCTGATGCATGCCACTCTCGATGTTTTACCACACCCTCTAGGGGTTGTATGATGACACCACGCCAGGTCCCGTGAAATTTTAGCCCCTCACAAATTTGCATTGATTATGACGGCAGCAGCCGGCATCATAGCCCTAGATTGCATGCGTCAAGGCCACGCCTCCCGTTGGTAACATATGGCACATATATGGACCAAAGAGCTTAACATGGGGCACTCATACCATTCCCTACTATGATTTCATGTGGCCGTGTAAGATCTTGAACTTTCGAGGTTACAACCGTAGAAATGCGGTTAATGGCCCGAATATGCGAGGGAGGGAGGGGAGTGGGGGCGAGAAAGGCCACTCAATTACCTACCCACATTATTGAAGTTTGTTTTATCTGGAAAGAAACAATTTTTTATAAATAAGGAATTTTTAGCACTTATTAATAACGATTTTATAATTTGACATTGTAAGGTGCATTTTTTTCTCTAAAACAAAGGTGTTGTAAACGCACAAAACTCCTCCTTGAGCCTCTCACCATCACGTTCATGTTGAACTCACCCAAAAAGGATTTCCCTATTTTTTACGATGTTCCTTTGTTTTTGTTTTTTAGACAAAAGGATTTTCCTTTGTGTTTTTTTATTAGTAACATAGGGTTTTACTTTGTGTCAGGTAAGCGGCCTGTGGGCCTGTTTGGTTGTTTCTTTACGAACTGGACCCACGGGCCGTTATTTTCTGTGCTTGACACGGATAGGTTCCGTGTCATCACCCCCATCGCCCACACACCCCCGCACCCTCATCCCCACCCTCCCCACAAACCACCCCGCAGCGACCCCGCCGCCGCTCCCGACGGTTGGAGCAGAAGAGCGCAGAGTGAGATTGGGAGGCCGCCAGCAAGCACCTAGCGACTACCAGCGACTAGGTG
Organism: Triticum aestivum; assembly: GCF_018294505.1. Lineage (NCBI taxonomy): Eukaryota > Viridiplantae > Streptophyta > Magnoliopsida > Poales > Poaceae > Triticum > Triticum aestivum. The sequence continues at coordinate 60,604,845 of NC_057811.1, forward strand.
ATGTGAGAAACCCTAACTTGTAATCTTCGACTTCTTTGTTCCTTGTTGTGTTGCCGTTTCGGGAGTTGGATATGGTTTTCAAAGTTGGAGATTAAATAGTTAGGATTTTCTATCGGAGGTTAGATGGAAGGCGATGCAAGATTGAAGGAAGTTTTCTACATCGGTAGCTTGCTCGGTATTTTTTTCCTAGGGTTTCCGTATTCGAGGGTTTTCATAACAATGAGCAAGTGTAGATGCATAGCACAATAGCAGCAAATATCAGCAAACAGTTCTTTAAAAACTTAGAAATTTTTTGGCATTTTGCAGTGGCGAATCCAGGAAGAAACCAGAGGGTGGGCCCAAAACTTATAAGCTGGGCTAGTGGATTAAATTCCTTTTTAGGCCGAAATTAGGTTGGGTTTAGTAAGGCAGCCATTAACTTGTAGTCCTAGATTGCAAGTCAACTAAACACTACCTCGGTTGTGCTGCAGAGGAGGAGGGGCCAATGCCGCGCGTCGACGCTCGGGGTGAGCCCATGCTGCTGGTCGAGGATCAAGAGAAGGACATGTCTGAACAAGCTGTGGTGTGGCGGGCACGCGCTGCGTTGCGGGGTTATGAGGAGTGGAGGGCGAGCCACCCGCGCAGTTCAATTGTAGGACTGTTGATTACTAATGCAGTACCTTTGTTGATTATACTGTATGATTGTTGCCTAGTGTGTTTACATGCATAAGCCCATTTCTTAAATTCTCATCCTTTGATTTTCTTCATTTTATTATGTTTACACAGGTGGTGTGCACAACCTGTCGACAGGACTACAACAGGCCCGATGCTGATGGGTTGACATTTACCATCAGGCTAGATGGGGACAATTCAACTGTGGTATAAATAACCATGTCAATTTTTACTTGTATTGTGTTTGTTCCCCTCTACTTTGAAGATTAACAAAATGTAGGAAATAAATAGCAATTTAATTCTACATCTACAGATCGTGCCATGCTACACATGGCACCAGTTCAGCGCCATCCCAGACAGTTCATTGCTTTTTCAAGCGAGAGGGAGCCGCACGTATGATTTTGGCGTGTACAAAGGGAATTCAAGGGCGATCATCGGTGGTGAAAAATGGTGCAGGTTTGTTGCAGACTTCGACCTGCGAGAAGGCGACCTTGTCTCCTTCGATTTTACTGAAGACATTCCTATGGTGTACTGCTGCAACCTGCCAAGGACATGCTATCAAAACAAAGAGCATAATCCTCTAGAATCAGTTGTCATAACAAAGGGAATTAATCTGATGAAGCAAGAGGAGCGTAACCTACATGACCTTTTGGCGATGAAGAAAGGTTATATAGGTGTATTCTTTGTCCACCGCTTCATCAAGTCGAACATAGCAGGAAAGACGATGGTATGTTTTTGGTGTACTAGTATTTTTTATTTTGTATGCAATTTTATTTGTTTTTCATGGAGAGAAAGATTAATGATATGCTATTGTAGCTGAAACCAGTGAATACACTGATGTGTGTCTTTGCATATCCTTTTGTTTCCCATAACTGAAGATCCTTATGTAATATATGTAGATGTAGCTGAAGATCCTTTTGTTTACTGCTCCTTCACATATTTCATAATTTTTCTTCCTATGATGGTGCATACAGAGATTACCGGCGAAAGTTGTCGACGCCCTGAAGACCCCAGGAGATGGGGAGATACCGGGAGATGGGCTTGCTGGCATTCAGCTGTGCAAGGACAGTTTCATGCCGGTCAAGTACCACAAGTGTGATGATGGCCGCATCATCTTCGGCAAGGGATGGAGTGATTTTGTTGACAGTGAAGAGCTCAAGGTTCATAAAGCCGTTCTTTTCGGTTTCAAGACCACCACCCGTGAAGATCTTCAGATCGAGGTGGTTATGAACATGCTGACCGAGGAGCCACAAAAGTAGCATGACAACGCAAGAGTGTCCTTTACACTAGGTATGGTGCGAAAACTATGTTGATAGCAGTTATGCATCTATGGGGTTACGTCTTCATTCTGTCTTGGGTGATGATGACTATGAGAGGAGGACATGTTGCAGTTAGAGTAAATGCTAGGATTGGGTCCTATTCAGGACTCAAAATAGGGCTTACATAGGTGGTTGCTTTATTGGCTGCTGTTTCCCTGGCTATAATCATGAACGATGGTAATGCAAATGGAATCTTTAAGGGGGTTTTATTAATAATTTAAATCATAGAGTTAAGATGGTAGAACTACCTATGAGTGTTTGCGTTGGACATGCGGGAAGGGCATCATTTATGTTCTTCACTCTTTGGTAATGCAGGAATAATGTGAGATTACAAAATAAATGGTATAGTGATCTTATGATTCTTGTTTAGCTAATTTGCTTATTGATCATGGGATGGTCTATATTGCAGATGAGGGTGATAAACAAAGAGGTGTTGCGCAGGCTAGAGCATGTAGCAGGTGAATTGTACAGTTCATCGCAAGTGTGGAGTCACAGGGTACTGCAGTGTCGCCTGCGCATCTCTCAGCTATATTTTCTGTCCTTTGCCGTAGTCTTATTTTATGGACCTTGATGTTAAGTCTGGCTGGGTTTGCTACCATGTATGATTTGTGCTGCTAGTTGATTACTTTAGTTTATAGCTGTAGTTTGTATCAGGGGCTTCAAAGACCATGTGGCTTCTGTTAATGGAAAATCAGGGGGGCGACCCTTCTTTTGATTAAAAAATATGAACTTTCTCTTTGCAATTAAAAAAATAAATTTTCTCTATTCAAACCCAGTTGAGAACAGTATTCATTATAAATCTGAAATAATCTTTTGGTAAAAATGGCTATTGCATTCTGTATCATAGCTAGCGAAACCGAACAAAATAAACGTCTTAAGTATAATATCTCTTGAACGCGGATCAAATTAGGCAAGACAGCTAGAATAAAGGATGATTCAACTTGCAGGAAATTTGAACTTACGACTTACTAGCAGTATAATAAAGTTTACAGACTATCAGCTAGATAAATAGAAGAAACATTTTAGTTTGATTCATTCTTCCTTCCGGACTTCCTCGACCGCCTAGATGGTTTCGCGAGATGCTGGCGCAGACTCTCGAACCCCATTTGGAAGTTCACCAGTTGCCTGTATACATCGTAGGTGGCATACGCGTCCCTGGAAGCATAATAGATGTTCTTCAAGGGCAAGGGCGCTTCTGCCCATATATGGTGGTCATCTTCTGTGATAGCATCCTTCATCTTGTTGTAGCTGTGGTGGATGATGGAACCGGCGTAGTTAGCCAAGCCATTCTTTGGCTTAATCGTCACTGGATCAGGAACTCTCCACATATTATGGATATCCACAAAGTTTTGTACCACCATACCAACACGCTTGAGTTTTTTCTTGTCATTGTTGATGTCCACCCCAACAAAGATGTACTCCTCGTCGAGCAGGAAGGCGGCAAGCAGGCCGCAGTGCTCATCAGCAACGCTTATGTGGTACACGAGGACGTAGATGCCAACGCATAACTGGACCACGGCAGCCTTCTGTTTTGGACCACGAGGCCAGGTGAACTCCACATCCAGTGCAACTAACTTCTGGTCATGGTTCCGCAGCCAGTATTTGAATCTGCCAATGCAGTACTCAACACAGCTAGCCATGTTCGTGTACTTCATAAAAATTTCGGTATTTCCATCTGCCCTAGCAGCATAATCTTTCTCGAACGCCATGCCGAAGGACTGTAATTGATGAAACCAGTATAATACATGAAGCTTGACAATAACATCATAACAATAAGCCAAGATGAAAGATAGTATAGTAATTCTGGCAGTATTGAAAGTTTATGTAAACAAGTGCATGAACAATTTAAACTAAACATGTACTCCCTCTATAAAGAAATCACTAAAGTAGTGAGCGAAAATTTGTTATATTTCCTTGCAGAGGGAGTATATGCGAGTTAACAATCAAAATTGACGCTCTTGAAATATTTATCTAAACAACTGCATCAACAATCAAGAATAAACATGTATCTATGAATTGTTCATCGCCCATGCAGATGAATCTGTGTGTACAAACTAAAGAAGCAGGAGAAAAACAATAAATTGACAAGACAACGGACTAGATGTTGCATGCAGATGAATCTGCATGCAAAATTCTCATAAGGCAACGGACTACATGTTGAAGGCAGTTGAATCTGTGCGCACAAAATAAAGAAGCAGGAGAACAAGAAATTGACAAGAAGAAGGCCATCGTATGTGCTGCTACTGGAGAACTACTAACAAAATTGACAGGAAGGAGAACTCACCGTTCCAGAAGCCAGATTGTTGGGAGAGTGGGCGACGCAGAGGAAGAGGGAATCGAGAGGACGCAGAGGCAGAGGAACCATTTTTGGAGAGTCGTGGCAGTGAGGACGAAGCGACCTCGCGCATGCCCATCCTAAATAATTGGGACGGGGCTCGTCCCACCTGTTGGAGTCCTCCCGCCTGTTGGAGTCCTCGCTTTCTTTCTCATGTTCTCATTTAAAATGGGCTCATCCAATTGTAATAGGCCCGTATAAGAAAGCACAAGAAGCCCAAACGCTTCACGGTTGAGATTAAGTTGATAAAAAAATTCTCAAAAAAAAAACTTGCTAAAAAACAACAACCGGAAACTCTCTTTGACGAGCGAGCCTGGCAACGCTTGATCCCAATCACTCTCTCTCCCCCCCCCACGATTCTAATCTTTCTGCCCCCTGATTTTCAGGTGGGCCTAAAGAGATCTCCCCTCTAATCTCTATGACCCCCTGATTTTCAACGTGGGCAGGTAAGATATTCTCTGTAAAATCTCTTCAGTTATCTCTCTCCTTCCTAATTTAAAGGGATTCCTGTTTGGACCTGGTTACCTAATAAAGCCTGTCTAGTCGGAAGTCGCTCGCCAGAGCGAGCGCGCACGCAATAGCGTCCCCCAAAAAAAACATTACGTGATCTAAAACTACCTCTTCGTGAGATCCCAAATCCCCTATAAATACTCCACCCCACGCCTCCCACCCCACGCCTCCCACCCCATGCCTCCCATACCTAGCCTTCCATGACTACACCGAATTACCACCCCATGCCGCCCAAAGTAGCTCCCAGGTCGGTGAAATCGACCGAGCCGTCATCTTCGAAGCCTGCGTCGGCGAATCCTGAGATGAATGAGAAGGGCATGTCTGAGAAGCCAACGAAAGAGAAGGGCACGTCGGAGAAGCTGGCGAAGCAAAAGATGAAAGTGAACGGCAATGGAGCCAGTCACCATCGAGAGAATCCACCGGTAACGATCGAGATCCTTGTATTCTGCATACTCCCTCCTTCCCAAGTCTGCATGCAATCCCATAATTTTCCCTATATTACCGAAGGGAGATGGGTGTGTCTAGAAAGAAAAGAAAAAATGACAAAAAAAGGCTTGCACGAATCTTAGCATAAAATCAATGACATAGGACTTAGATGTGCAATAAAATCAGTGTTATCGTCTCTGTTTATATGCCTTAAAATTTGGAAATTGCTAATTTTTTGGCATAGGCTTTCTAAATGAGTTGTTAAGCTCCAGTGATTGAAACTGTTGGTGATTCCCCTTAATTTTGCATGGTCTTTACTAATTGATCTTTTTTAATCTGATCGGAACTAAGGAGTATGTGCTCTTGAATGCTTGCAAATGGAACTGCTACATTCCTTTTTCGAGATTATCTATAAACTATTGATCTTCTGATCATGTATGCAATTATTTTCGTAAGCGTGACGCCTGAAACTTTAGTAGTGTACATAGACCAAAGTCTGCTCTTTCTACTAAAAATAAATACTATTATCAGTCAATTTGCCGACAGAGATAGCTTGTTTTTCTATGTCTAGTGTTCATTATATGGCCCAGAAGCTCTATGATTTCATGCAGTACTGTAGATCACAATTTTGATATTGGCATAGATTAGTCGGTTATATGCGTGTTTAAATGAATACCATACAGAATCTAATCACACTATTTTGTACATTCAGGGAACTCAGGTTGCTTCTTTGCTGCAATACGAGAAGTTCATAAAAGATTTAAACACACAACAACTGACGTACATCAAATTGATTGGACTGGGTGAACTTCTCAAGGCTCCTGGCATGAGAATGAGACGTCTACTGTGCCAGGCCATCGCTTATTCATATTATACAGAGCAGGATGCCTTTATAATTAATGGGAGACCATGTAGGATCACAATAAAAGATGTAGAGCATATAACAGGCCTGCCCTGCATGGGGAAGAATCACGTCTCTTCAAATCACAACGATACATTGGAGTTGTGGAAGGAACTGAAAGACCCCAGTGACACAAAAGTAACTTTGAAAGGATTGCTAGCCAAGATGAAAGGAGACAGCACACCTAATTTTGTCAGGCCATTTTTCTTGTACACCATAGGCAAATATGTATGCCCGACAAGACAGAAGTATGTGGACAACAGATACCTTGGGATTGTTAGAAATGTTGAGACAATAAAGAGCACAAATTTTGGACAGCTTATGCTTGACCATCTTATGGCTAGCGTCAGGAAATTTGTAAATGGTGGAGCAAATCTGGAGGGCAACCTACCACTCCTGCAGGTAATACAATCATTATTAACATACCATACATTTAATTTTATGGAAAATTGTCTAAGCTATTTTGTTGTAATGCAGACGTGGTACTACGAGAAGTGGAGGGTGCACCAATTGGACTCTACCATCTCGTGTGCATCAAGGTTAAGGACGCTGATCCAAAACTGGAGTGACGAGAAGGCACAGAAGGTTGACAACATAATCAACAAAAATTATATAGGGGTTGCAGAGGTAAAGTGTTAGTACGGTGTGCCTGGATTATGTACCATATGTTTTGAATGATACTAACGACACTAACATGCAGTATGTCGATGACCTGCTGCGGCCTTTCAATCCGCCACCAGTTGGGACGCCGGTCAAACCAAAGAATGACGGCCAGGTAAATGATGAACTTCACGCACAAATATATATTGTAACTTTGCAAGTACAATCAAAGTCATATGCTCCTAACTGCTTGTAATTTGCAGGATAAGGCACTCATGGGACGTGTATTGGCTGATTTGAAAGAAGTTGTCTCCATTGTGGGGGAGGCCAGTGCACAACAATTTGATAGGATGTGCACCCTTGAAAAAAAATGGACGAGTGCCTTAGGCGTACCCTTGCGAACGGCAGACGCACGGACGACCTCATCACAGAATTCAATGTAAGTATACCATTGTGAGTTTCTATAAATAATTTTACTTTCAATACTCTCCACACTAACACATTTTTTTAAAGAACAACCGCTATGGAATATTTGATGCTGATCGCCCAGGAGTCGAGGACATACAGCTATCTGACCTGGGAGTACGTGCTGACCCAATGGAGGTCCCAGGAGAGTATACTACTCGCCAGCAAAAACAAAAAGATGACACGGAGGTCATTGCCAAAGGCATTTCTGCTAAGGGAATACAAAAAGATTACATGGATGCCCCCAAGAAGAACGTATCTGAAGATTTGCAGCCTGCTCCTAGTTTGAAATCGCGAAAGCATTCAGAAGCCAAGATTAGCCTTGAAGCTTTCATGGTGATACACATTTCACACCTAACTGATTCTGTTTTAAGTTAACGCAGATTCGTAGCTAACATATGATCTTCCACGTTCAGAATGATGAAGACAGAGATGTTGCTGCAGCATGCAAGGAGAGTCTCAAGAATGTTTCACAGCTTTATAAAGAGGTCGATACATCGCAGGGTGCTCCGAGTTTGGATTTGCAAAAGCATTCCAAAGCCACCACAAGCCTTGAAGCTTTCCTGGTGATGCACATTTTACAGTTAACTGGTTTTGTTTTTTTTATTTCGCGCAGATTGCAAGCTAACAAGTGCTTCATGTCGAATCACAGGATCCTCTGAATTTGAGGCACAATGAGAATGCGCGAAAGACTGAAGAAAGAAGAAATCAAGATGATGAAGATGTCAGTATTGAGGTTGGTGCAGAGGCAGGTACCAAAAGCAACCACCGGTCTGCCAAGGCTAAGGGAATAAGGGAGCCGGAAGAGCCCCATGTCTTCCCAGTTGATGAGGACAACTATGATGATTCTTTAGCAAAGCAGCGACAAGTTAGTGGGGTTGATTCCATGCTACCAACTCGTGCGAGCAGCCGGAAAAGAGTGGCATCTTCATTATTGTGCAATGAAGATGTTGTTCTGTATGATAGTGATAAGAAGAGAAAGAAAAACAGGACTCCATCGGAGTCTACCAACGATTCCAAGGACACAAAGAATACAAAGAGGAAAAACCGTGCAAGCAATTTGAAAGATACAGACACAGGTGCTTCGACGCTGGAGACCAACCTTGACAAGTTTTGACAGAGTTATGTGGCCAAAATTATCAACACCTCAGATCTTGATAAACAATTGGTGGTAATTGATGACATTGTTCTGCAACAGAAGCATTTGCAATGCCTCACCATGACAGATGTAGGCGAAGATGACAAATGGTTGGGTGATGAAGTAAGATATTTGCCCAAATTAGTTTATCAATTTTCTTTTGCACGGTACAATTAACTTGAATTTTTTTTTCAATGCCACAATTAACTTGAATTTTGTGTTAGTTGGTCGATGCTGTGATTCAGATCATGCGTCATGATCATCCTAATGACATAAGGGATGGGCGGCTGGTTTACATTGAGAGGGTGGCCGGCGTCGCTATGCTCGAAAGAGATGGTAAGGTAGAGAACTGCCACGAGGCCGCTTTGGCGGGCAGTCATGGAAAAACAAAAGGAGACAACTACCTCAGACATGATCTGGTACCATCTCACCATGACATAAACACATTTATTTTTCTAATTATTATGCATGTTGATGTAATCATCTTTGCTGTCCAGGTTTTTCTGCCTACGAACATGGCGAACACCCACTGGTTCCTTGTGGTCGTAAACCCCAGAAGGAGGGAGATTCAGATTCTTGATTCACTTTTCGGCTACCTAGAAAGAACACAAGTGGTTCACGTGGTGAGATTTTAAACGTCTTTCAATATAACACAGGATTTAGCATCAAACCTAGCCATGAACCGTGAGCAACTTCTCATAGCATGGACTTTGGCAGATACGTGGGGTGGAAGCACATCTGAGAGCATCACTGCAAATCAATGGACCACAAAGCCATGCATGGCAAGACATTAACGTGACCCAATGGACAGTAAAGCATGTGCCTGTGCCAAGACAAGATGACAAGTCAGTCAACAGTATTAGCTTCTAATTATGTTTTTCATTGTTAATACGTGAAATGCTACTAACAGAATTAATTGTTGTAGTTCTTCTTGTGCACTCTACATGCTGAAGAACATCGAATTCTTTACGGGAGAAGATCTTAGACTGCATTATGACCAAGTACGCAAAGTAACACCTAAAATTCTCTCAATTTTGTAAACATATGGAACGATACTAACATATCCTCCCATGCAGGCATACATCGACAATTATAGAAGAGAGCTGCCTGTTGTCCTTCTTAATTCGCCCTACAACAAATTGAAGTCCATGAAAAGGCTGAAGACGTACAATGATAGCCTATCGGATGCAGCTGCGATTGAAGATCATGAAGATGCAAGCATTTACTCCAGAAATGGTCCATTCTTAGATATGGAGTGTACATTTGGTTATGAAGCGGTAGAGTAGGGTGTGGTTTGGTTTTAGTCCCGAAGAAGGTTTCCTAGCCATGTTCTTAGTCCAGTGCGGATTAATCAAGTTGTAATACTTCACAGTACTGGTTCCAAATACTATTCTTGAAATAAATTTGGTCTGCATGGGAGACGCTGAAACATATATTTGCTTTTGACAAGAATTTGAAGCTTAGGAATGTTAACTGAATTCTTAAATTTATATTTAAGTTTCGTCGGAGTCTGTACAAGATTCAGAACAATTACGTCGCTACTTAGAAGTTTCAGAATTTTTTTAACATCGCTAGTTAGAAGTTCCAGAAAAATTTCAGCGAGTGTTGAAATATTTTGGCCGACATTCAGTGAGGCTGAAATATTTTGGCCGAAAGGCAAATATTGCAGTGAGTGCTGAAATGAATGAAAGTCAGTTATTTCATCGAAATCTCACCGAAGCGAAAACGATGGTGTCATGCCATCTTGAGCAGCACCAGACATGATTCAGTATTATCAACAAAATTTGGTCTCACATATACGAGGAAAAAAGGTATGAGCACGGATGGGCAATAAAATAGCTTCACAAGAGAGAGGAAAATACTTCGTGTGTCAACAGTCAATCCTAGTTGACTTTAGAACCAGTTTTCATCCTCAAAGAGGTCCAGTGATTTACTTATAACCAATAATAAAAGCGGTCCAGTTCTTTTGGCTGTTTTTCAAAGAAACGGGAACTATATCTTTTTGACGATCATGATTCTCAGGAAACCTAAGTGTTGTTACGCAACTTACCTTAGTTTTTTTACACCATAACTTACCTTTGCTAAACTCTCCACGCCCCCCTAATATTCAACCAGGTGGGTCCCCACCCTTGATTTCCTCCAACCAAAGAAATCTATACGTGGATATATGCCCGGGTTGTTATGATCCCTATAAATAGGGATCCTTTGAAACCTCATAGATCATAGTTCGTCCTTCTGTGCCACCCAAAGCAGCAAGACCGAAGGACGGAGCAACCCAGGAATCCAGCAAGACCGAACGACGGAGCCAAACATGAATCCTCAGGTAACTCCCCACGATCTCTTGCTGCAGCCGCTGCTATTTTTCGTGCCACGATCTTAATCCCATGATCTCTTGCTGCAACCCCACTCGTTGTTTGCATATTCATGTAACTCGGCATGTTTTTAAACAAATTAAGTTGGGGGCGTTAGGGGAGGGCGCTAGGATTTGTTTCCTACCAGATTGGTAGTTCATTGATTAATTCCAGGCTAAATCTTAGGTTCTGGTCTTGTCGATGCCAATTAGGGCAGCGGGCGCTTGCCTTCTTTTTTCCTTCCGCACGAGTTATGGAAGGCATCGATGGCCCATGTTTCAATTCCATAATACTGACTATGATTAGCGCCTAGAGTTGAGGAGACCACGGTTGGATAGTTTTTTATTTTCGAATCTTGATTTTATTTCAGATCAGCGCCTTGCAATGGAGATTACCTTATATGACCGTTCAAAGGTAACCAAGCTGAATCTAATGCTAGTATTTGCACATTCATGGAACTCAGCTTGCTTGTAAACAAATTACCTCATGAAGTATCGTAGAGCACAATATTTATGTTGGTATATATAAGCTGTATTCGTGTGTATGAGTGTTTAAATTGTGTACCATGATGAATCTAATCACACTTGCATATCCATTGAACCCAGGATGCTTCTTTGCCGCCATATGAGGAGTTCATAAAGGGATTAAACATGCAGCAAAGGATGTACATCCAGTTGTTAGGACTGGGTGGACATCTCAAGACACCTAGCATCAAAATCAGACGTGTACTGTGCATGGCCATCGCTAATTCATATGATGCAGAGCAAGATGCCTTTATCATCAATGGGAGACCATGTAGGATCACACTAGAAGATGTAGCGCATATAACAGGCATGCCCTGCCATGGGAAGAAGCACGTCCCTTCAAATCTTGATGATAATATGGAGTTGTGGAAGAAACTGAAAGACCGTAATGACACCAAAATAACCTTCAAAAGATTGCTAGCCAAGATGAAAGGCGACAACACACCAAATTTTGTCAGGCCATTTGTCTTGTACACCATAGGCAAATATGTATGCCGAACAAAAGAGGAGTATGTGGATAACAAATATATTGGGATTGTTTGAAACGTTGAGACGATAAAGGGCACAAATGTTGGACAGCTAACGCTTGACTATCTTATGGATAGCGTGAAGAATTTTGTAAATGGTGAGGCAATTCTGGAGGGGAATCTACCACTGCTGCAGGTAACTCGTAGTAGTACAATTATCACTTACCTAACATACATTACATAATGTACGAGAATATTTGTAAACTGCTTTTGTTGTCATGCAGACATGGTACTACGAGAAGTTCAGAGTGCACCAATTGGACTCTAGCATCTCATATGAATCAAGGTTAAGGCCGCTGATCCAGAACTGGAGCGAGGAGAAGGCAAAAAAGGTTGACAATATAATCCAGAATAATTATCTGGGAGTTGGAGAGGTAAAATGTCAGCACATTGCCTGGATTATGTAACATGTATATTTTCTAAATCATACTAACGACACTAAACTGCAGTATGTTGAGGACCTGATGAGGCCTTTCATTCCAGCACGAGATGGTACGCTGGCCAAACCAAAGACTGGCGCTCAGGTAAATGAGTTACATGAGGCACCCAATATATATTGTAACATTGCAACTAGTATGAAGTTATATGATTCTAACTGTTTCAAAGTCTCAGATTAAGGTACTCGTCGGACGTGTATTAACTGATTTGCAAGAAGTTGCCTCCCTCGTGCGGGAGGCTAGTGCACAACAAGTTGATAGGATGTGCACCCTTGAAAAGAAAATGGATGAGTGCCTTAGGCGTACCCATACAAATGGCAAGCTCACAGAGGACCTCATCAAAGAATTGAACGTAAGCCTAGAATTATGAGATTAGAATATATAATTGGAAATTTACGTGTACAAGGTTTTTTCTAAATTAGTTTACTATGAAAACATCCCAGACTAACATGTATTTTTTTAAAGACAAAATGCGACGGAATATTTCCAGCACTGGAGGACATACATCTTTCTGACCTCGGGGCACCTTCGCACCCAATGGAGGCCTCTGTTGAGAATGCTGATCAGGCTTCTGACCAGGGGAAACAAAATGATGTCACGGAGGTCGCTGCTAAGCACCATTATAAGCAGGGAATAAAAAATGATGACATGGAGCCCCCAATGAAGAACCTTGATGAAGAGTTTGACGTACGCATGTTAACTTAATTATGAAACAATCATTGTCGTTTCAGAAATAACATGTGATCTTCCACGTACAGGATGAAGCATTAGAAAGAGCTGAAAGAAAACTCAAACAGGATGTCAGTGGTATTCATAAGCTTTTGAAAGAGGTGGATGATATCCAGGGTGCTCCTAGTTTGGATAAGCAAATGCATTCCAAAGCCACCACAAGCCTTGAAGAATTCCAGGTGATGCACATTTTACCTATTATTGAGCAAGAATCTGCTAAAGGCTAACATGCGGTTTATTTCGTATGACAGATTCCGTTCAACAGATGGAGTAAGCAGCACTCTATGAAGGTTATGGGATCGCAAGATCCTGAAGAGCCCCGTGCCTTCGCAGATGATGACAGCCATGATGAATCCTTTCGAAAGCAGCAAGAAGTAAGTTTGGTTGAATCGACGCCACCAAATCATGGGGGCGAAAAGAAAAATGTGGTATTGCAATTATTTAAGAATGTCGAGTATGCTTCGTACGATACTGAGAAGAAAAAAAGGAAAAACAAGACTCCATCAGAGTCTACAAATGATTCCGAGTACACGAACAATAAAAAGAGGAAAATCGGCTCTAGCAACTTAAAAAAGAGGTCAGAAGTTACTGAAACCCAGAGGGACCAGCTAGATGTGGTTCGACAGGATTTCGTGGCGTCACTGATCAACAGTACGAATCATGAAAAACAAATGGTCTTAGTTGATGACATTGTCGTGCTATCGAAGCATTTACAAAGCCTCACCCAAAAAGATGGATCTGAAGAAGCCGTATGGTTGAGTGACGAAGTAAGATATTTCACAAATTAGTTTATGAAGTTTCATTTTTGTACAATACAATTAACTTGATTATTGTTGTAGGTGGTTGATGCTGCGATATAGCTCATGCGTCATGATAACCCAATTGACACAAGGGACGGCCAACTGGTTTACATTGAAAGGGTGGCCGGCTTCACTAAGCTCGAAAGAGATGGTAGGATAGAGGAGTGCTACAAGGACACTTTGGCAGGAGTTCCTGGAACAACACAAGGCACCAGCTACCTGAAACATGATATGGTATTTTAACCTGACTTTGAACAGATTTTTTTATTACTATACACGTTGATCTAATTATCTGTGCAATCCAGGTTTTCCTACCTACGAACAGCCAAAACGTCCACTGGTTACTTGTGGTCGTAAACCCCAGAAGGAAGGAGATTCAGGTTCTTGATTCACTTTTCCACTATATGGTACCCAAAGAAGTACATAACGTGGTGAGAATTTGAACATATTTAATTATAACAAAGGATTTGACATCGTATGTAAGTATTAGTCGTAGGAAACTTCTCATCCCATTGGGCTTGCAGGTACGTGGGATGGAAGCACATCTGAGAGCAGCGAGGCGAGTCAATGGGATAGAAAGCAATGCATGGGAAGACATTAACGTGACGCAATGGCCAGTAGGGAATATTAATTTGCCAAAATCCGATGAAACGTTAGTCAAAAATATTAGATTTTGTTTTTGTTTTAGATTGTTAATATCTGAAATGCTGATCTAACAACATAAAATGTTGCAGTTCTTGTTGTGCACTGTACATGATGAAGAACATCGAATTATTTACGGGACTAAAACTGAGTAAGCAATATGACGAAGTACGTAGAGTAACACCTAAAATTATGTCATTTTCTGAAGGTAAAGGAACGATACTAACATATCCTTGCATGCAGGCCTACATCGAGAGATTCAAAAAAGAGCTACATGTTGTGCTTGTCGATTCACCCTACAACAAAATGAAATACAGGAATAGGTTCAAGCATGCTAGGCTATCGGATGCAGCTGCGGTTGAAGACGACGAAGACGCAAGTAGTTAGTCCAGCAGTGTGGAGTGTTCACTTGGCCATAAAGCGATAGAGTAGGGTGTGGTTGGGTTTTAGTCCCGAAGAAGGTTTCCTAGCCGTGTTCTTAGTCCATTGCACATGAGTCAAGTTGTAAAACTTCAATAATATTGGTTACTATATTTTGCTTGAAATAAATTTGGTCTCTACGGGATCTCGTAGAAATCTATATTTGCTTTTTACTACCATGTGACAGTAATGGTGCCTGGGGCAACCCTAGAAGAATAATGGATTATGATATGTCTATTATCATACGAGAGAAAAAGGAACGAGCATGAGCATAGCCTCACAACATAAGTCAAAAAATAGAGCATAGGCTAACAAGAGTAAAGCACGTACCATAGGGGCCTCTGCAGGTGCTGCAACGCTGAATTGCAGCGATCACCTTCAGGAGCACAGTGGTGTGGCCATGGTACATCCATCCTGCCTCAGGGAATCACATAGCATGTTCTGTCATAGCCCTGGAAAACAGAGGAAAAGTTACTACTTGTACTAACCTTGTCAAGTGTGTGCATGTAATAAATGTTGACATAACTAAACACGGAAGAATGAAATGCAACATATGGAAGAATCAAATGCTCATTCCTTTCTCTCTGCTTTTTGAGAGGACCATTAGTCTCCCTTTAACAAGGCTAAAACATCATAATAAGAATTAACAGCAATCTTGAAAAGGTGGATATCCCATGTGAATCTAATTTTTCATATAAAGCACATGCCAAGTCTGTTGATCCCTGTCCAGCAATTGCACAAGAAGAAGCGAGCATCATAAATATTGAGCAACATAAGCTATGAATTGTTTATAGTACATTCTAAAATTAATAGATTATGATCTCTATTGATCTCCAAATCTCACCTATCAGCCAAATTGAAAGAATACATGTTGAATGCAACGATTGAACGTTCGTAGATCATGCAGTCGGGGCTGGACGAATGGGGCTGGCCGTCGAGGCCGGCGGCCGGCTTCATCTAGTCCCGCGGAACATGATCCATACCCAACCACCTTGCCATCGGACGAGATGCATGGCCAGATCAAAGCTGTAGCCATGGCTGAGAAATGATATGTACAGGACGCAAACAACCACCCGCATGGAGGATTGGGAAGTGGGATGGCGCCGACTCTTCGCCGGCGGCCGCCGCGGGGAGGGCAGTGGGCCTTCTCTAGTGTTCGTTGAAAAGGTGGTGCGAGATCGCGAGGGAATTGGGGTGGAGGAAGGGAGGGGCCGCGACGCCCGGCTAGAGCCTGCCGGTGATGAGGGAGGGAGGGGCCGCGACACGCGGCTAGATCTTGCCGGCGACGAGGGAGGGAGGGGTCGCGACGAGCGGCTAGATCCTGCCAGCGAGGATTAAAACCCTGGCGGCGGCGAAGAATAAACCCTAGCGAACGGGATAAAAATCGAACCGAAATGGCCCTGAAATTCGTACCAAGAATACCCTCAAAATATTTGGGAGGAAAAATCAGATCAGTTCGAAATATTTTTTCTCCCGAAAATGCCCCTCGGGGTCTGATATAATACACGTGACATCAGCGTATTGCATCGGATCTGGACCGTCGAATTCGCTCCGACGGACGGTCCATATCGTCCGGATGCACTGTAAAATGACTCTTAAACTAAGTTATGTATAACACATAAACTGTAGGTGGCCTAATCCCACGATCATGCTGCCACTCATGTTGGGTAAAAGTATCATTCGCCTTGGCCTTCAATCATGCACACACCTCCGTAAACAGGTCTTGATTCTCTACTCGTTGTAGAGAGGATCATAAACGAAGCGTTCTGGTACATCTATAGATAACCTGCATAAGAGAAGTACTTTTATTGTTAAAAACCTTATCATTTCTACATAGCCAAAGAGACCAAATCACGGCAAGCGCTTCCACCCTGAGAAGAATTCCAAATATGTGATCATCTCATGTGACCAATTGCCAAATATATTAGCAACACTATAAGGATGATACGCAGAGGTGGATGGGAATATGGGATCCGCACCACCAGCACCTGGCGAAATGGCAGATCATACAGGGGATTGTAAATACCATCTTTATTCTCCATATAACTCCGAGTTGGGTACAATTTCTTCTCCTCAAAAGGAAATGGAACCCATGATTCTTCTTGTTCTTCATGCACTAGTAGAAAACAGGGCTTAGGTCACACGGCAGTTTTCACATTAGCCCCGGTTCAGTCACGAACCGGGACCAATGTGAGCATTGGTCCCGGTTCGTGCGGCCAGGGGCCTGCCGGGCCTCGTGGGGGCATTGGTCGCGGTTCGTCCGGCCCCTTTGGTCCCACTTGGTGGGACACACCGGGACCAAAGGTCCACGCTCCTGGCCCACCACCCTTTAGTCCCGGTTCATACCACAAACCGGGACTAAAGGGCTGGTCCTAATTGCGGCCAGTGTTTAGTCCCACCTCGCCAACCGAAGGGCGCTCACACCAGTTTATAAGCCCGTCCCTCTATGCCTTGTTGAGCTTCTCTTAAAGTGAAAATAGATGCCCTTATACAGGGAATTTCACCTAAATTCACAGTAAATTTCAATTTACTGTGAATTTAGGTTTAATTTTCTCTATAAGCGCATCTATGTTCATTTTTTTATATTTATAAAATAAATAAACCTTAATAAAATAAATAAAACTAAATAAACCTTAATAAAATAAAATAAAATAAACTATAGTAACTACAATAAATAAACCTTAATAAATTAAGTAAAAATAGGAGCAGTAAAATAAATAAAAATAGCAGCAGTAAAATAAATAAAAATAAACTAATTAAAGTAAAATACATAAGTAATTAGAAATAAAATAAATAAGTTTTTTGTTGTAAGTAGAAACAAAACAAAACAAATAAAGCAAAAGAGAAAAAAACACGAGCCATCAACTCCATAACCACCATATCTGGGATAGAGAAGGGCGTCATCCCTTGAAGATCATGCGTCCTCCCTTGAAGGCGCCACCAGGGCCATGGACGCCTCATACACCGCCGCCGACGTGTTGTAGTGATGAGGTATCGTGCAGGATCTGACACAGGATCACCTTCAGGCAAGATGAATAGGTCTTCAGGGGCACGAGGCCGGCCACAGCAGGCCCCTGCCATGGACGGCACCGCCCGAGCCACAGCCGCTCGCCAGCTCGCCTCTGGAGCAGTCCAAGCTTATCTGCGAGCTCGTCCACTAGTGCCCGTCGCCGCCACGACGTCCTGCAGGCTATTGAACGGCGGTTTGCCGTGCTTATCCACGGCCGCCGTTGGAACCGACACCGGCCGCCTATATAAGGAGCCCCCGAGTCCGTCCAGTCACTCAGGCGACCTCAAGCCACCCCACCTAGCACCCCCATAGCAGGCAATCGACCAGGGAGGGTCTTCTTCCCCATCTCCGGCCAGTACAGCCGCCGCCGCCCTTCGGTCC
>NC_057811.1:60623201-60630528 GCF_018294505.1 Triticum aestivum
CCCCTCGACCGTGCGGAGCCGCCCAAACCCTCAGCTGCGTCGGGGAACCACCGTAGGCCAAAGCCCCAAACCTCCCGAAGCTTCCGTCTGCCGCGGAGCTCGCCGCCGGCGACTCCCTCCATCCCCGCCACCTCCTCGACCACCGGGAAGAGCCGCCGTTCACCGGCGTTGATCGCCGGAGCCCCGCCTCTGTTCGGCCAGAGGAGGAAGGAGGCAGGGGCGACTGGTCAAACCTGACCAGTGGGCCCAAGGGACCCACTGTCAGTGACCCACAAGCCGGTCCACGCGGGTTAAGTGGAGGATCTGACAGAGGATCACCTTCAGGCAAGATGAATAGGTCTTCAGGGGCACGACGGCAGCGGCGGCGCCATGGCCGGGACTGGTGACGACGGCGGCGTCGAGCGAGCGGGAGGGTGGCGGCGGCTACGTGCGAGTGGGAGGCCGGAGGATCACCACTCATTGTGCTCGACATATCACTACAAGAAACCTGTTAATCCATGACGGATTTCTATTGACATTTTTGGAAACTCTCATCGATGACCTGGTAAAACCCCACAAGCCCGGTGAAAGCCCGCTAAAGCTCGTCTAACCGTTCCCGTATAAAAACTTAACCCTAAATTCCCTCCTCGGCCCTGCATCGTGTCCCACAGCACGTCGCCACCCCTCGTCCCTCCCACAGCTCGTAAACCTTAATAAAATAAAATAAAATAAACGGTAGTAACTACAATAAATAAACCTTAATAAATTAAGTAAAAATAGCAGCAGTAAAATAAATAAAAATAGCAGCAGTAAAATAAATAAAAATAGCAGCAGTAAAATAAATAAAATAAAAATAATTAAAGTAAAATACATAAGTAATTAGAAATAAAATAAATAAGTTTTTTGTTGTAAGTAGAAACAAAACAAAACAAATAAAGCAAAAGAGAAAAAAAACAGAGGAAAAAAATTATGCCACCTACTGGGCCACCACGGCCTGAATACGACTAGAAACCCATCCATGGGCCAGGATTCAGGCCCGCAGAAGGCCCAGTAGGCCCACAGGAAAATAGTGACAGAATAGGCCCGTAAACCTGCATTTGAGAGGAGCTCGAAGTGGTCAGCGCAGCTGCGCTTATAAACCACTGTCGAAGCCTCTCGGCTAGCGAGGTGGGACTAAACATCCCACCGCACCGCGCCAGTTCCAGCACAAAACCTTTGGTCCCGGTTGGTGCCACCAACCGGGACTAAAGGGGGCATTGGTCCTGGTTCGTGGCACCAACCGGGACCAAAGGCCTTTAGTCCCGGTTCGTGCCACCAACCGGGACCAAAGAGTTCCCTCTATATACCCCATCGCCACAGCAAAGCACTCCAGAGTGCTCTGTTTTTTCTGGCCGGTGAGGGGAGGGCATTTGGGTGCTCTAGCTCACCTCCTATGCACATGAGGTGTTCGATGAAATGTCTGAGCCACACTAGTTAATCTTTGTCCTCTCGAAACTCGACCTCCGAGCTCCATTTTCCCCGAGATTTGTCTAGGTTTAGCGGTCCGTCATGTCCCGTCCCCTTCTTCACCGCCGTCGATCGCCCGCGCCGATCTCGTCGCTAGCACCACCGTGGTGAGCCGCTTGTTCTTATCTTCTTTCTGAAAGGAAAAAATTCTTACTTTAGATAGTTACTTGTCTAATTTTGTTACTTTTATTATTCCTTCTTATTACATAGTGCGATGGTTTTGGTATCCGCCCCCGTCGGCCCTCGTCCTGTCTATGATTCGGATGTGGTATATATTATCTTTTTATAACTATTTGGTTCATTTATTGTTTATGAAAAATATACCAACCAACGTGACATAGATTTTATTTATCTAGGAGGTGGTTGAACCGGTAATTCAAACCGACCCTATTGTCGAGAGGTTAAATTTAGTTCAAGAAGAAAACAATTACTTGAAGGATAAAATAAAAAAAATTGAGGAGGAGAAGATGATATTGGAGTTGCATGTTGCAGATGTCGTCGATGATCACAAGATCAAGATGGATGCAATGCGCTTAAAGATTAGAAAGATTAGAAAATATGCCATTCATACCGAGGCTTGGTATCATTATGCCGTTGGATCAATTGTTACCTTGGTTGCGATTATGATCGCATTTGTTTTCGCATTGAAATGTTTTACATAGTTTCAATGTATGGTTTAATTAATTAGATGCTCTGGAGAGCTATATATATGTTGTTAGATGAGAACTATGTATGTACTTTGGTTCTAATGTGATGATGAACTTCTATTAATTTGGTCACTTAATTATCTATTCATGATGTTCTGTAATGGTTTTTGACACACTTAATTATATATAATGCACACAGATGAACCGGCAATGGATGTACGGTGACAGACACACCTCCGAGTACATTAAGGGCGTGCATGATTTTCTCGAAGTGGCTGAGGCAAACAAGAAGAATGGTTTTATGTGTTGTCCATGCCTTATATGTGGGAATACGAAGTCTTACTCTGACCGGAAAATCCTTCACACCCACCTGCTTTACAAGGGTTTCATGCCACACTATAATGTTTGGAAGAGGCACGGAGAAATAGGGGTTATGATGGAAGACGGCGAAGAAGAAGAGGACGATGACAACTATGTGCCCCCTGAATACGGTGATGCTGCAACGGGGGAAGCTACTGAAGATCAAGAGGAACCAGACGATGTGCCCAATGATGCTGCAAGGGGGGAAGCTGCTGAAGATCAAGAGGAACCAGTGCCCGATGATGATGATCTCCGCCGGGTCATAGTCGATGCAAGGACGCAATGCGAAAGTCAAAAGGAGAAGCTGAAGTTCGACCGCATGTTAGAGGATCACAAAAAAGGGTTGTACCCCAATTGCGAAGATGGCAACACAAAGCTCGGTACCGTACTGAAATTGCTGCAGTGGAAGGCAGAGAATGCTGTGCCTGACAAAGGATTTGAGAAGCTATTGAAAATATTGAAGAAGAAGCTTCCAAAGGATAACGAATTGCCCGACAGTACATACGCAGCAAAGAAGGTCGTATGCCCTCTAGGATTGGAGGTGCAGAAGATACATGCATGCCCTAATGACTGCATCCTCTACCGCGGTGCGTACAAGGATCTGAACGCATGCCCGGTATGCGGTGCATTGCGGTCTAAGATCAGACGAGATGACCCTGGTGATGTTGACGGCGAGCCCCCCGGGAAGAGGGTTCCTGCGAAGGTGATGTGGTATGCTCCTATAATACCACGGTTGAAACGTCTGTTCAGAAACGAAGAGCATGCCAAGTTGATGCGATGGCACAGTGAGGACCGTAAGAAAGACGGGAAGTTGAGAGCACCCGCTGACGGGTCGCCGTGGTGAAAAATCGAGAGAAAGTACCAGGCTGAGTTTGCAGCTGACCCAAGGAACGTATGGTTTGGTTTAAGCACGGATGGCATTAATCCTTTCGGGGAGCACAGCAGCAATCACAGCACCTGGCCCGTGACTCTATGTATGTATAACCTTCCTCCTTGGATGTGCATGAAGCGGAAGTTCATTATGATGCCAGTTCTCATCCAAGGCCCTAAGCAACCCGGCAACGACATTGATGTGTACGTAAGGCCATTAGTTGAAGAACTTTTACAGCTGTGGAATGGAAACGGTGTACGTACGTGGGATGAGCACAAACAGGAGGAATTTAACCTGCATGCGTTGCTATTTGTAACCATCAACGATTGGCCCGCTCTCAGTAACCTTTCAGGACAGACAAACAAGGGATACCACGCATGCACGCACTATTTAGATGACACTGAAAGTATATACCTGGACAAAATCAGGAAGAATGTGTACCTGGGCCATCGTCGATTTCTTCCGACCAACCATCAATGTCGAAAGAAAGGCAAGCATTTCAAAGGCGAGGCAGATCACCGGAAGAAGCCCGCCATGCGTACCGGTGATCACGTACTTGCTATGGTCAATGATTTACACGTAATCTTTGGAAAGGGTCCCGGCGGACTAGCTGTTCCAAATGATGCTAAGGGACACGTACCCATGTGGAAGAAGAAATCTATATTTTGGGACCTACCCTACTGGAAAGAGCTAGAGGTCCGCTCTTCAATCGACGTGATGCACATGACGAAGAACCTTTGCGTGAACCTGCAAGGCTTCTTGGGCGTGTATGGGAAGACAAAAGATACACCTGAGGCACGGGAGGACCTGCAACGTTTGCACGAAAAAGACGGCATGCCTCCGAAGCAGTATGAAGGTCCTGCCAGCTACGCTCTTACGAAAGAAGAGAAAGAAATCTTCTTTGAATGCCTGCTCAGTATGAAGGTCCCGACTGGCTTCTCGTCGAATATAAAGGTAATAATAAATATGCCAGAGAAAAAGTTCCAGAACCTAAAGTCTCATGACTGCCACGTGATTATGACGCAACTGCTTCCGGTTGCATTGAGGGGGCTTCTACCGGAAAATGTCCGATTAGCCATTGTGAAGCTATGTGCATTCCTCAATGCAATCTCTCAGAAGGTGATCGATCCAGAAATCATACCAAGGCTAAGGAGTGATGTGGCGCAATGTCTTGTCAGTTTCGAGCTGGTGTTCCCACCATCCTTCTTCAATATCATGACGCACGTCCTAGTTCATCTAGTCGACGAGATTGTCATTCTGGGGCCCGTATTTCTACACAATATGTTCCCCTTTGAGAGGTTCATGGGAGTCCTAAAGAAATATGTCCGTAACCGCACTAGGCCAGAAGGAAGCATCTCCATGGGCCATCAAACAGAGGATGTCATTGGGTTTTGTGTTGACATCATTCCTGGCCTTAATAAGATAGGTCTCCCTAAATCGCGGTATGAGGGGAGACTGACTGGAAAAGGCACGCTTGGAGGGGGGACTCAGTAATATGAAGGGACGGATATTCTTGGACTCAAGCACACTACACAGTTCTACAGAACTCTACCTTGGTGACCCCGTATGTCGATGAACACAAGAACAGTCTGCGCTCCAAACACCCGGAGCAGTGTGATGCCTGGATTACATGTGAACACATCAGGACTTTCAGCAGTTGGTTGGAAACACGTCTCAGAAGTGACACCACTGTTTGTGATGAGTTGTACTCGTTGTCAAGGGGACCATCTTCGACTGTATTGGCTTACAAAGGATACGAGATCAAAAGAGCACCAACCAAAACAGCGGTGTCCGCTTTGATGCAGCAACCGAGAGGGGAAAGGACATATATTATGGTTACATAATGGACATATGGGAACTTGACTACGGACATGATTTTAAGGTCCCTTTGTTTAAGTGCAAATGGGTCAATCTGTCAGGAGGCGGGGTACAGGTAGACCCACAGTATGGAATGACAACAGTGGATCTGAACAATCTTGGGTACACTGACGAATCGTTCGTCCTAGCCAATGATGTGGCACAGGTTATCTATGTGAAGGACATGTCTACCAGACCGAGGAAAAGAAAAGATAAGGAAGCGAATACATCATACGATGAGCCAAAGCGCCACATAGTTCTTTCAGGAAAAAGGGACATTATGGGAGTGGAGGGCAAGAGAGACATGTCTGAAGATTATGAAAAGTTTCATGAAATTCCTCCCTTCAAAGTCAAGGCTGACCCAAGCATCATGATAAACGATGAAGATTATCCATGGTTACGGCGCAATAAGCAAATGACACAAGCGAAGAAAAAGTGAAGACTTTCTCCCGCGACTATTATGATGATACCATGCCAACTTTGTAACAGACGAGTATGATACCATTGTCCGTTTTGTACAAGAAGTGCATCTAGTTTTTGCCGTAACCCTCTCAACTTTCTTGCACATGCTATGTGGATGAAATGATGATACCATGCCAACTTTCAACCTTTTCAGAGTTCATTTGAAACGCTTTTCAATTTTAGGGTCTTATAGCTCAAAATAATTAGTAAATGCATGAAAAATAACAGGCCAAAAATTAAAAATTATGCCACCTACCGGGCCACCACGGCCTGAATACGATTAGAAACCCATCCATGGGCCAGGATTCAGGCCCCCAGAAGGCCCAGTAGGCCCACAGGCATGTACAGAGAGGTTAGGCCCGTAAGCCTGCTTTAGAGAGGAGCTCGACAGCTCAGGCGCACCGCACCTTATAAACAGGTGCGGCTCTCTCTTAGCTAGCGAGGTGGGACTAAACTCACCACCACGCCGTTGTGCAAGGCCATTGGTCCCGGTTGGTGGCACGAACCGGGACCAATTCCACCCTTTGGTCCCTGTTGGTGCCACGAACCGGTACTAATGAGGCTGTGGCCCCACGAGCACCTTTAGTACCTGTTCGTGGCACGAACCGGTACTAGAGTTTCTTACTAAGCATTTTTTTAGTCCCACCTCGCTAGCTGAGAGGCACTAGGAGCGGTTTATAAGCCCTGAGTGCAGAGACGATGAAGAAGAGTCGCAATGCTCACGTTGCTTAGCTTCAAGCCTTGAGGAATAAGGTAGACTGCATCGAGCTATGTGCAGTGCAGTCTACACTATTCTGAAAGGCTTGAAGCAAATCAACGAGCATTGCGCCTCTTTTTTATTTTTAATCATTAAAAGCAAAAAGAATTTTCATAAAGAACTTTTTTGATAGAAACTTTAGTAGCAAAAAGAATTATCATAAAGTAAAATAAATAAGTAATTAGAAACAAAATAAAATAAATAAGTTTTTTGTTGTAAGTAGAAACAAAACAAAATAAATGTAGCAAAAAAGAAAACAAAAAAACTAAATACAGCAAAAAGAATTTTCATAAAGAACTAATGGCACTAATAGAAAGTTTATATTTTTTCTAAAACTAATGGCACTAACAGACAGTTTATAATTTTGCTGACCTAAAAGCAAAAAGAATTAAAAAATAAAGCAAAAAACAAAAGAAAATAAATAATGCAAAAAACAGAACCAAAACTGGATTTTAAAAAAAAACTGCCACCTATTGGGCCACCACGGCCTGAATACGACTAGAAGCCCAACCTGGGCCAGGATTCAGGCCCGCAGAAGGCCCAATAGGCCCACAGACAGCACAGTGTGACATTAGGCCCGTAAGTCTGCATTTGAGAGGAGCTCGAGAGGGCAGCCGCAGTGGGGCTTATAAACCACTCCGAGCACCTCTCAACTAGCGAGGTGGGACTAAACTTTTGGCCGCGGGCAGCGCAAGGCCGTTGGTCCCGGTTGGTGGCACCAACGGGGACCAATGCCCCCCCTTTAGTCCCGGTTGGTGCCACCAACTGGGACCAAAGGCCGCCGCTTCCCGCCCTTTGCGCTGCTGAAAAGGGACCTTTGGTCCCGGTTGGTGGCACCAACCGGGACTAAAGGGTGGCATTGGTCCCGGTTGGTGCCACCAACCGGGA